>NC_134837.1:105816940-105865326 GCF_004210375.1 Tachypleus tridentatus | reverse complement strand
TTTCTCAAGTGAAAAAAAAAAGTATGTTTTTTTCTTTCTCATAGATAATTTTACCTGAATAAAAATAAATGATCTTCTACTTAATGTCCTTCTGTGGACTAACAATGCTAGAAACAGTTTCAGTACCTGTGGTGGGGGCAGAGCACAGATAACTCATGATCTAAATTTATATTAGAGAAAATAAAAGTTAAATTGATGGAGCAGGTGTGTATGTATACACATATGTAAAATCACACAATTACTTATTTTATAAATTGGCAGAAACAAAACACAACCAACTTTGTTGGCATAATATATATATTATTGATTGTACTGCCCAGTTAACCTCTCAATATAACTGACCATGTGAACTCTTTAGATTTAACACTTTTTAACTTTCAATATAGTGAGTATATCTTCATATTACAAGATTTTAACATACAATAAGTCATTTCATAGTGATATATTTTAATAAAATAAAGATTAGTCCATGAATAATCTTTTTGTAATCCCTATGATCTCCTAAATGCATTTTAAGCATTTTTTTATTCAATTACAACTTTACAGTTTATTTTAGCCTATCACAAAACTGAATCTGTCAATTTGATAAACCTTGTAATCTCCAAAAATATAAAAAAAATCTAAATTACATTTTTTTCTTTATAGAATTACTTCGGATTGTTACATGATACCACCCTCATTAGTTTTAAGTTCATTGCTCTTTGATAATAACTCCTGCCATGCCATTATAAGTTGTAAATCAATTGAAGCACATGCAACTTGCATCACGCTATCAAAATAGGAAACAAAGTACTTAGCTCACCTTTTTTTTTCTTGCTCTCGATTGTTGAGGAGAGTTCACTCTTTTTATACTATCATGATATTGTACTTAATTAAATAGTACATCAATCAATGTAGACAAAATTCCCTGGCCTTCAAACTCTGCAACAAGAATTGTCATAAGTTAATGCATGCTATTTGGTTAAATTCCACAAGGAAATGATGTTGGTATTCTGAGTAAAACTAACATTTAACCATTCAGAACATAATTTGGTGGGTGGGGCAAAGAGGGTCTGATTTTATTATTTGGTAGCTTTGTAACCCAAACAAAGCAGAAGACTATAATAAATATGATTTGTTTGAACAGTGAAAATTTTATACTTTCTTGAGGGTTGGTGGGACCACAGTACACCTTCAGATTTACAATGCTAAAGTCAAGAGCTGGATTTCTTTGCCCTTTCAGCCGTGGGGTATTGTAATGTGACGGTCAATCCCACTATTCATTGGTAAAATAGTAGTCCAAGAATTTCCTCTAGTCTTACACTGCTAAATTAGGGATGGCTAGTGCAGATAGCCCTCAAATAGCTTTGCATGAAATTCAAAAAACAAACTTGCAGTAGACACAACAGACAGGCTTATTGTGGCTCTCATATAAAAAAATATACTTTATTGTATTACACTATTGTTTACTTCAAAGTTTAAGTAACAGGAAAACTATAGATTTGGGTTACTCATAACTTTGATTCTTCTAAGGTGAACTATTCAGAAAACAAAATAATGCATGTTTTTTTATTTTTTTTGTAACAACCTGTTAGTAAACATGGAAGCACTTAATATACGATCTTAGTGACAGTCTTCATCACATCTATGATGTAAAAACTGTGGAAGAGTGGTTTGCTGTTAATGTTCTTCCCTGTCTCCAGAAACTGAGGCATTTAGTGGGGACCAGAACAACAAAATGTCTTAAAATGCTTGTATTTCCACAAGGTAGCCATGATGGAGAAAATAAAACAAGATTCTATTATGGGCATATTTTGGGAGATCTTTTATGTCCATGATAGCTGTATAAAGTTTTAAAGTAAAACTGTGTGGGGAGCATTTCAAGTGAGTTGCTGTGTTAGATAACAGTTATTAATATTAAGTTCTTCAGGAAACAGTGTACAGTCTATAATAAAATAATGACAAATTTCTGTTGTAGTAGGATTTATTTGTGACAGCAACAATGATCATCTCTATCTATCTTTCAGTCAGTTAAGAAGAATTCAACCTCTTATCTCATAGTAGAGTATTACAGCATTCACATACCAGGTAATCCGCATGATTGTACATTTTTTGTGGAATAAAGTCATTATTTGTACCAGAGTGATTTGTTGTTGCTTTTTTTTATAAATGTATTAAAAGCTGTGTATTTATTGTAAAGTTTTGTGAAAAAAAAGTCTTATATTAAAATTTGGCAAAATATAAGAAACAGGTTTAACACTTATGATACATTAAGATTTTTTCTTCTACACCTTTTCATCTGTGACTTCTGCCATATAATTTAAGGCACTACCTGCTTTAAACCAGTTTATTTGAGTTTCATTGAATGTGTGCAGAAGGTTAAAGCTTTCCTTGGAACCATCGTCATGCTTGATCTCACATTTCACGGGCTGAAAGGAAGAAACGGACTTATAAGAAATGATGGTCGTTTTATTATATAACAGTTATAGAATTGTTCCTTTAAAAGTCGAATCTTAACATGACTTTCTTTTCCTGTGGTTAATTTATGAAACTATGAAAACCATTTTGTAACACAGCACACTTTGACTTAAATAATTGTTCATACATTATTATACTAGACGCATTAGACTGCTTTGTCAAAAGATAATGTTGCATTACAGTTAGTGTGAAAAATATAAAATCACATCTCTGATCTTATTTTTGTTGATTTCATATAAAGTTACACCAGTGAAAGTTCTTGTACAAAGTTAATGAATTGCTATAGTACTTCAATGAAATACACCCTCAGGATAACCCATACCTTTCCTCTGGTAAAGAAATAATATATTTAAAAGTACAAGCCTTGTACTGTATTTAAACTCTATACATATGATTTTAGTGGCTTGGGAAAACTGAACTTTAAAGATTCAAACATCACCAGTGAGTAAAACCTCTATAAATTTCACATATTTCTAATTTTATACCAATACATTATATATCTGCTCAGTGAATAAATTTAATTTCCACCATCCTAAAAATTTGTAGCTAAAGAGATAAAATCTATTAAGGTTAGATAAGAAATTTCCTTGCAGTATTGGACTGGTGAAACATGACAGAACCAAGCTAAAAAGGCTAATCATTTTCAACAGTAATTGATTTTTTAGAGCTCTCAAACATTCTCTCACAAAACTAATACATTAAGTCTTTTAAGACTCCTTTGTCATATTATGGTACTAAACTCTGCTTAGATTAGGACTTTAGGGTTAAATCTACTGTCACATTTTCTATGATGAAGGTTGTTTACTCTTACCTTGTTGGGAGCAAGATTTATAAGGCCTAATAAAGACACCTTGTCATTTGGTCTAATCTTCATATAGTCTTCTGGGTTTTCAAAAGTGAGTGGAAGCACACCTTGTTTCTTTAAGTTAGTTTCTACAAAAATAAGTTTCTTATATCAAAATGTATTTACTCTGAAAAATCCTAGAATTCTGTAGGAGTAAACACTATATAATAGGAATTAGAAAAGTGTAGGCAAAGGTCTCAAACATTATCTGCCTATTTTTGCATAATTTTACTTAAGAGATTTCATTTAGACAATTTGCATGGTGAACTTATTTTAGAAGACTGTAAGTACATTGAAATGTATAACAAGTTCTCCAGGTAAATCAACAAATTTTAATACTTCTGTACTTTTTTAAAATCCCTTTGCACTTTGTAATGTTCAATGTTTAAAAACTCAATGATTATTTTAAAACAATTATTTAATACACAATTCTAAAATTAAGACAGTTTCCAGTCTCACAAATACAGTAAAATACTAATAACTCACTATACAAGATTAAAGTCAATAAAAAAAAAAACAAGCCTGATAATTTGGCAGCATGATATAAACTAGTTAAATTTGCTAATTACCTTAATACCATTGATAATTCTATAATATTCAGTTATTAAAGTGACAGAAATTGTTTACCTTTCTTGGATGTTTTAGTGAATAACAATAAGAATAAATTGGAAATCACTATTTATTACAAACCATTTCTTGTAATCATTCTGCCACATGAAAAATTGCAAAAACTACCATTTTTTTATTCTTATGTGGATAGAATATTAAAATTACGTTGTAAACAAGATGATATTAACAATGAGTTATTATTAAATAAGCTCATAGCTGTATAAAGAGGTTTTAATCCTATTATTAAGAAACAGGACAAATATACAGTTGAAGCCATTTGCCAGAACAGTGAAAAAACTTAAAAACAAGAAAATATTTTTTTGGCATATAAACATAGTCAAATGCTTAATACAATTAAAAATAAAAGATTATTTGAGAAAAATCTGGTGTATAAAAAACATCATATGAATGTAAAATAACTTACATAGGACATACTAGAAGATATTTAAAATTCAGAATTAATGAACACAAAAAGTGTTAAAATAATAATATTACTATTTCACCTTTAACAAAACACATCAGTAAAACTAAAGATAAATTCAATGGGGAAAAAAAATGTTATTTTAGCACAACCTTGAAATTTAATTTGGTATGAATATATGTGAATCCACTAAGATAATTAAATATAAAAAAGTAAATTTCAATTACTAAATAAGGATGAATAATGGATATGTTGTCAGTAGATGGCATGAAATTCTTTAGTATGTTAGTCTTCTGCCAAATGTATAAATAGAGGGTTATATTTTGCAAACGATTACACTCCTAAAGATGATGTACTAATAAGTCAAAATATGTAGAGTACAGTTTCCAGTCTCGTAAGTTTTTTTTAGTAATTTTATTCTTGTATATCAAGTTATTTGTATTTTATTGTATTAAATAATTGTTGTTTTAAAATGATAGTTTAACTTCTCTACTTGTTTTAATATTTTTCAAACAATTTTCATATACATTTATCTTAATTTTATTTACATCTTTGACCCAAACTGTTCTTTAAGTTATAAAAATGTTTTGGTAAATGTACTTGTGATAAACGTGGTCCACTTACAATGCTTACATTCATTGCAGAAGCTTTGAAGTATCTTTACCATAAAAATAAAATGTCTTACAAACTCAAACTTAATTTTATCAGAAACCTTCCATAAAGCTGCAATTTTAGGTAGTAGACATGATTTGGTATTTTCAACCTGAATGGTCAGATTGGAGACATCTGGTGTTCACAGCATAGCCATCCTAATTTTGAACTACTGACCAAGTTAGAAGGCAGCCAGGATAATGGGAAAGATTTTTTACACTTTTGTCTAAGTACAGTTGAAAGGTGTGGCATGACTCATGAACCTTTAAAAACACAGTCTGAAAGATTTTACAGAAATAGTACTTTATATTTTTCAACATGTTAGCTGTAAAGTTATTATTACGTGTACTTCTCACTATGATAATTGAGATACAAACCAAGCTCATGATATATACAGTTATAAAAAATAAAAAAATTCACATTCTCCTTACTATGAGTTTATTCTTAAATATACTTATAGAAATAACAATGCATTTATGACATTCTTTGAACAGCACTGATAAAACTATTAAAAGTGAAAATATAAAAAGAATGCCAACAGGCACACTTTTTTGTTGTTTATTATGTACCTAGTGATGACTTATCAGTTAATACCAACATACTCTCTCAGCTTAAATGATGAATATGTGGCAAAAACTGCCTTACCATGTATTCTGGCAAAACTCTTTACAATAATTGCTCTCCCCTAGGTGACGAGGGTTCTAAGGCAGCATGTTCACGAGAACTTCCTTCACCATAATTTTCATCTCCAATAATACACCACTTGACTCCCCTCGCCTGAAAAATACAAGTCTTTTTAACATACAGACACAGATACATTCTGTGATGAAGAGCAAAAAGTACTTTGAATTATATTTGTGTCTCTACTTTTTTCTTCTTCCTTCTTCCAGACTCTTTCTAACTGACTTTTATTCCTTCATTTCTGGGCAAATCAACTTGAAACTTTGTAGGATTACACCTTGGTCTCCAATATGCTGGACATCTAACATTTTTTTGAGATAGGCCTTTTATATACTATGGGGTTCTGTGCAGTCATATTTAAAGCAATCAAATCAAAAATTAGCACAAATATACATTTTCATGTGCCCAACACACTGACATACAAAACAAAATTTGGATTTGCCCATTTTAAGTCTCTCTAATTTTTTTTTTTTTTTCCCGAGGGAAACTAAGACTTGAAGAAGTACATTTTGGTGATTTGCATGGCTATAGTTCAACCAATTAACAAGGAATTTGGTACAAATGCACTTTTCTGCAGTTTCCACACACTGAAAAACAAAAATGGTGGCCTTCCCAATTTTTGGTAATAACAGAGGATTCAAGGTGCCACAAAAATCATACATTTAGGGTTTTTTTTGACAAATACTCTGCTGTATTTTAGCCAATTTCTGTTGGATTTAATACAAATATACTTTTTTTTTTTCTCCATTTGATCCAAAACAGAGCTTTACACAATTTAAAAATTTTTCTCTTTTGCTGAATTTTTCAGAAAGGAAAGTACAATTTGGGGTTTTTTGAGCAATTTGTGTGCACACCATCCAACTTGCATAGAATTTGGTACAAAGATACCTTCTTGCAGATTCCAAACAATGATATACAGAATGTTTTATTTTGCTGGTGACAAAACTTGCTGTGGTGGAATTTTCTGGTGGACACACACTGCATTTGCTTGCGTATGTCAACTTTTTAATAATCATTTTAAATCACTCCTATTAAAAAAACTGTCCTAATTTTTCAGATAACTAATATGATTCATAGCTTCTTACAAAACAAAATAAAAAAGGACAACAAATCTATTAATATTTTGTGTGCATTAATTTAAAATGTTTACTTTTAATTACATCTTATGGCATACTTGAACATTTTGTACATCACAGGATATTCAAACAGCAAAAAGTTTATATCTAAAAGTATATACATCAGAATCCAAGAATTCAAAGTTTTTATATTGAATAAGCTGATACACGTAAAAAAAATCCAAAAACTATTAAAATATATTTCACAGTTTTATAGTTTACATGCCAAATAGTCATATAATTCTTCAAACACGTGGGAAAAATTAGAAACTTGGTATAAAATAAATCTTACTTTGTACATTCTAGCAGTATCAGGAACAGCTGCATAATCTTCAGTTAAATGATTTTTAACAAAATTAGCCTCATTCGTTTCTTCATTAATAGCTCTATGAAAAGCAAATTCAGAAACAATATTATAATTCATACTTGATCTTTAGGACATGTTGCACATTATAGAAACAGAGAATTTATTCACTGATATATTAGGATATGTTAGGCTAATATTTCTAATAAAACTGCTATCTTTGAGATGACAGTATTGGGCTAATATTTCTAAATGTAATCTCCACTTATGAAGAAAAGTTGGAGAGGCTCATTACAAATTTAATCTTAAATTGCACTTTTATATTATTTTCTAAATTCAGATTAACATGCAGAAATCTAGGATTGGAAACTCATACATTGTCACTCTAATCCCAAGACAGGAAAAATTATCAAATATTCAGCATTTTCATTGATCATTTTTTAAAAGTTTCAGAACTTAAGTGTGGAAAACACTACAATATTTAACACTGTTCTTCTCATTTAACTCATTATTAGTAATAAATAACATCACAAGTAGGTTGGTTGGTTGATTTGGTGTTTTATGGCACAAAGTGGTTAGGCTATCTGCACCAAACATCCAGTAAAAAGTTAAAGTAAATTTAGTAAAATTCATAAAAGGACATTAAGGTAAAACAAGACAAAGTTTAAAAAAAAAGCATAAATAGCATAAAACCAATGTTTACATATTGTCTACAGCAGTAAGAGGAAACTACAGTAATACAAGTTGTAAAGGACTTTCTGCAACATAAATGTAATTATCATAACTCGCCAGGAATACTAACAGGTAAGTACAAAAACCACCATCAGTCACCTGAAGTTGGCCTCCCCAGTCCTGGTTTAGAGTTATTTGACGTTATGGCCATTTTCAAAAGTAAAGTAATAAAAGTTTTAAAAGACTTGTAGCAAAGTTTTAATAATAACTCAAAAGGATGACAAGCAGGTCATTCAAACAGTAGCGTTAGTCACCTGAAGTTCGCCTCTCCAGTCCTGGTTTTGAGTTATTTGATGTTATGGCCATTTTCCTATTTTAAATCAAACAAGATGGACTGTGATTCTTAAAAGGAAATCACATTAAAAAGGTCTAATGTATAAATTAAAAAACTTAAATGGCATTAAAAAGATGAATGGCTTTTAAGAAACTGAAAACTTTTCCAAGATGGACAAGTGTCATCATCACCAATAACATTGTCAAACTTCATGGACAAATCTTGGTACAAAATATGTTTAAAATGGTGCTATTGTTGAGAGTCGTAACGACGGCAAGAAAGTAAAACATGGCTTATTGTGGCCCAAGTATTACACAGACTATATATTAGTGTATCAGTTCCAGATAAAAAAAAATGATGAGTTAAAAAACTGTGACCAATGCATAGTCTAGTTATAACAACTTTCTTTTTCTGATCCTTAGAGAAGCAAGATGGCCAAAGTCCAGTATAGAGTTTTATTTGGAAAAGCTTGTTTTCATGATGCTCACTCCAAGTCGACTGCCAGCAAGCCAAGCCTTGAATACAGAACAATAGTCCATGCATGGAACAGGTATAGCAATAATAGTGCTAGAGCAGATAGATTTAGCTGCAGTGTCAGCAAGCTCATTCCCACAAATACCAACATGGCCTGGTATCCAGAAAAACTGGATAGAAGTAGATGATAAAGAGAAATGGGCCAGTCAGTTTTGAATATTGGCGAGAACAGGGTGTGAACTAACGTGAAGCGATTCCAGGGCCAGTAAAGAACTAAGTGAGTCAGTATAAATAGTGCAGTTTGAGTATTGCTTAGCTTCTATGTGATCCAGAGCAAGAGAAATGGCATACAGTTGTATAGATGTAGAGTGGATTCTGCACACAACCACCGAACCACAACAAACCATGGCAGAGCCCACACAGTCACCTGATATCAAACCATATGGTTCAAAAGATGTTCAGCAAATAACAGACAGTATTTCCAATCAGAAGTGTCTGCTCTTCTCAGATAACTTAAAGACAGGTCACATTTGGGGACTGTAAAAAGCCATGGTGGGATGGGCTGACCAGTGGATACAGCAATGTTATACAAGGACAGACCTAATTCATCCAACTGTGCCTGGATATTGAGGCCAAAAGGAGCAATGGCAGATCATCTGTTCTGAAAAGTTTGGCTCACTGAGGAAGGAAAATACAACCCCAGGTGGGATGCTTTGGTAAGGAACAAAGTTTCAAAGCATATAGTAAAGACAGTTGCAAACAGCAGAGGTGAAAAGGTTTATGAGACTCTATGTATAAGCTCTGAACTGGGAAGTGTGGAAAGCTCCAGTACAGAGCTGAAGTCCTTGATGATGAATGGGGTCCAGCATCTTTAAGGCCAAAGTTCTGGCAGAGCCATAGATCAGAGATCCATAGTTGAATTTTCATTGAATAAGAGCACAATATATCTTTAGCATAGAACATCAATCTGCTCCCCAAGGGGAGGAAGAGAATACATGGAAGATGTTCAGTCCTCTTGTACATTTGACTTGTAGCTGCTTGATGTATGGTATACAGGTTAGTCAAAGATAAGCCCCAAGAACTTTTTCTCAGGGACCACAGGCAGCACAACTTCACAGATATGGAGTTAAGGATCAGGGTGAATACCCCGTTGGCTGCAAGAGTGCATGCAAATGGTTTTAGAGAGAGAAAAGTTAAAACAGTTTGCTGTGGTTCACTTTAGTAAACATTTGAGGGCAGTCTGTAGCTGCCGCTTAATATATCTCATGTTCGATGACTGACATGAGATGTGAAAGTCGCTGACATAGAGCCCATTTGCAATAGTGAGAGGGAGTTGTTCATTGATGGCATTAATCTTTATACTGAAAAGTATGACACTCAAAACACAGCCCTGAGGGTCTCTAGAAAAGAATGAGAAAGTGTCAAACCCACACAAACTTGGAATCTCCTATCCCTTAAAAAAGTTTTAATAAAAATGGGCAAATGGCCACGTAACCCACATATATGGAGGTCTCGAAAATACCATACCTCCATGTTGTATCATAAGACTTCTCAATGTCAAAGAATATTGATACAAGATATTGTCATCTGATTGATGTTTGAAGTGGAATCAGGTGGTCCATGGTGGAGCGATGTCGTCAGAACCCACACTGGCTGGGCAAAAGGACAATGTTTGATTCGAGGAATCAAACAAGATGAGCATTAACCATCCTCTGTAAGATCTTATAGAGACAGCTCGTCAAAGCAATTTGACGTTAGTTTGAAGGAATCTTGGGATCTTTCCCAGGCTTAGAGAAAGGTAGGACAATAGCCTAGCACCAGGCATCAGGAAACACATTCTCCTGCCAGATGCAGTTAAAAAGAATCAGAAGAATAGCAAGAGAAGCAGGAGATAGATGCTGCAGCATTTCATAGTGGAGATCATCAGATCCAACTGATGTACTACCAGACTGATGAAGGGCCAGTTTGAGTTCCACCAGTGTAAAGGGATGATTATAATCACAGAGACAATCAGCTCGAAAGGAAAGAGGTGATTGCTCTACCTGAGTCTTCATGGCTAAGAAAGTGGAGGAAGAAGCAGAAGCGCTAGATACCCAGCAAAAGCTTTCACCTTGATTATTGGCAATGCTCTGGGTATCAACTACTTCCTGGCCATCAGAGAGCAAGATCAAGAGAGGAACAGAATTATATTGCCCACCGATCTTTCGAATCTTGTCCCATATGACTTTGGAACTAGTGGCAAAAGATATACTGGTTGTGAACTTAATCCAAGATTCTTTCTGGTTTTGACATCTTACCCATCGAACATGTGCACAAACCTGCTGGAAAGCAATGCGGTTAGAGAGTATGGAATATCTACTGAAAGTATCCCAAACCTGGTTTGGAGCCTTCCGTGCCATGTGGAAGGGCAAGATTCCACCACGGACAAGGATATCATGGAAAACATGTCAAGGTTATAGGAATACATTGAGCAGCTGCTTGTATAATACAGTCAGTTACTGTTGCCACACAGTCATCTATTGATGGCTTACATACAATGGCAAGATCAAGTTCTGCAAGAGCAGTGAAAGAGGGCCAATTTGAGTGCTCCAGCTTCTACCGGTGCACACAGGTCAGGTGACATCAACCACGGCCAGTCTCTCTCAAAATTATAGGAAAATGATCACTGCCTCATGGATTATTGCCAACCCTCCATGAAAAATGGGGGAATAGTGAAGGGGAGCAAACTGAGAGATCAATAGCAGTAAAGGAATGACTAGGTGCATGGAAATAAATAGAAGAACCAGTATTGGAAAGAGAAAGGTTGTGATCAGAAAGCATACACTTTACAAAGCGACCCCTCCTATCAATATCAGCACTTCCCCAGAAAGAATGATGTCTATTAAAGTCCCCCACGATTAAAAAGGGAGAAAGCAACTGTTCAATGAGAGCATCGAGGTCTGATTGATCATATGTCTGTCCAGGCAACAGGTAGAAAGAACAAACAGTAATGGTATGACCCAAGGAAACACGGATGGCTATGGCCTCCAAGGGTGGGTCACATGGCAAAGACAGGTTGAGCACATGCTAATCAACCAACAGTGCCACCCCTCCATGCACTCATCCATCACATAGACTATCATTTCAATACAAAGAAAGCTACTGAAAGGTGACTGTATCAGCATGTTTCAGAAATGTTTCCTGTAAGGAAAAACATGCAGGATGGTAGGAAGCAATCAGTGTTTTGATGTCATCCAGATTATAACGTAAACCTCGACAGTTCCATTGTATCAAGGTGGCCATTTTTACTTATGTATAGGCAAATTGGGTGGAGAACCCTTCTGACCACAACTTTTTTTTTACTGTCTTTATTTGAGGAAGGTCTATCAACCTTCATGGATCCTGCCCTGGGTCAATTGAGCAGGTCTTTGCTGTTGGAAGAGGATTCCAATGACTGAGGACGTGAACAAGTGATTGTCTTGCATCTTGGGGTGGGAGAAGATGTATCCGAGGAAATGCCTGTACCCAGAACCATAGGACGTGGATCTTGGGATTTGTTGGAATGTATGTAAGGGACAGATAGGTGTTGAAGTTGATTCAACAACTTTTTTAACCATGGAAGTCAAAAGACTTTTCATTTGTTTTGAGAACGATTCTTTTGGAGGCACAGAGAGATCCATCTGCACTCTCATTGTAGTAGTGGAACGAAATGCAGCAGCATATGTCCGAGATGAAGTGGCAGACAGCAACTTTCGAGCCTCAGCATAAGTAATGTTATAAATCGTTTTCAAATGCTGCACCTCTTTTTCTTCCAACCATTTAGAGCAAGAACAAAAGTAGGACAGGTAAAAGCCATTGCAACTGATGCAATGATGGTCTGTTTCACACTCACTGGTATCATGGTCTTTGCCACTGCAATGAGCATACATCAAGGAACCATGACATTATGTCTTTGAGTGACCAAACCACTGACACTGGAGACATCGAAGAGGGTTTGGAATGTATGGCCATATCCTCCAATTAAGATAACCTGTGTTGATGGTGGCAGGTGGACATGGTGATGTAAATGTCAGAATGAGGATACTGGTCAGCATTGTAATTCCATCTTTGCGAGTGGAGATACACCTCACTGCAGAAACTCCTTGAGTAAAGAAACCAGCAAGAATCTCTGACTCAGAGATGTTCTTCAAATCCCTTTCAACAACTCCTCATGATGAATTCAAAGTTGCATGAAGTGTAACCTCAATAGGTATCCCCAATTGCCTTTGAATGCAAGAGAAGTTCACTGTGTTGAGATGTGGAATTTCTACCAGTATGTCACCAGATCAAAGCTTCTTTACTGGCTCTCCAAAGTCAGTAAATGTCTCCCTTTTTCATTCAGAAGGGACTTCCTTCAAAAGTTTGTCTGAAAGACAATGTAGGATAAGAAAATGAGACATAACAGGTGTCACAGATGTTGAAGATTGCTGCTCAGAATCTTCAAGACATGGTCATTTACCAATGGACTATTTTTCAACTATTTTATTTTAGTTTTTATTTGGAGGATCTATAATAAAAAAAGAAATTTCACTGGCCCCACTCACCATGGAACCCTACTAGGGGACGCACTACAATGTCAAACAAGGACACTGTAGCAACGTCAGGGTTTCACAAGCACTATACTCTCACACCAGCATCAGACATAATATAGACAAAAATTTCAGCAATTAAGGCCATAAACAAATAATAATTTTACATCTCATGGCTGAAAAACGTGTACCTGAGCATATACCAGAAGTTGGAGCTGAAGGAAGTGGTCCCAGGCAGTCACTGGAAGGCAAAATATTCCTCATGTGGTTTGAGAATTATTCTGTTGGAGGCATGGAAAGATCTGTCTGTACTACCATTGTAGCAGTGAAATGCAGTGCAGCTGCAACAGCACATATCTGAGATGAGGTGGGGAACAATAACTTCAAAGCCTTGAATAAAGAAATGTTGTTAATTGTTTTCAAATGCTCTACTTATTTCTACTCCACCCACGAAGGTAAGAGAAGTCACTGACAGCCACTATAATTGATACAGTGAGGGTCCAGTTTGAACTTGTAGTTGTTACAGTCTTTACCACCACAATAAGCACACATCAAAAAAAAACAGCATTATACCTTTGAGTGACCAAACTGTGGACACTGGAAACATCTGAGAAGGTTGGGAATATATGGCCATACCTCACAGTTCAGATAACCTGCTGTGAAAGCAGCAAGTGGACAAGATGATGTAAAAGTAAAATTTATAACACTGGTAGGCAGCATAATTCTGTCCTTATGAGTATATATGTGCCTCACTTGAGAGGAGAAAGCAGCAAGGATCTCTGATTTGGGGATGCTCTTTAAATCTCTCTTAATAATAACACCTTACAAGGAATTTAAAGTAGCATGGTGAGTAATCTCAATGGCTATATCTCCAATGGCCTTTGAATTCAAGAAGGGTTCAGTGGGTTCTGGGTAGATTTTTCTACCAAGATGTCACTAAAGCATAGCTTCATGACTAGCTTGGTAAAGCCAACAAGCCCCTCTAATCCCTTCTGAATAAAAAAAAAGGAACACATTTACCTTAAAGGTTTGTCAGACAAAGAATGTTTTACAAGAAAATGAGGATAGGTGTAGAAGGAAATGGAGATTGCTGTTCAGAATCTTTAAGAAGTAGCTACTTACTGATGATCCATTTTTTTTTTTATTTGTACTTGAGGGGTCCATAATGAAAGAAGAAAGATTCAGTGCCAATTGATTCCACCTATTATGGAGTCCTATGAGGAGATGCACTACAATGCCAAACAAGAATACAGCAGCAACCCCAGGGTTTCATGAGCACTAGACCCACACACCAGCATCAGACATAATGTTCACGACACCTCTTAAGAATTCCCAACACTGTTATTAAGTTCACTCTAATCTAACAGGACCACCTGAATGACACAGGGGTGTCACTCTAAAGCCACATATCTACAGGAATTCAAGATGAATATGGTGTGTCGAGGTTGGACCCCTCAACCACCAGGATCCTCTCCTCCCCTTCACCAAGATTGGGAAACATGTGGATGAACGTTCAAATCCTAGAGGAGGTAGACTGAAAAGACAGAACCTGCTCTGAGAGGTCCCCCCTCACCACATACAGACGTCTACACTGAAGAGATATGCACGTGGAAAAGAACAATGGAGCACGACTAAATATTATATTCTAAATGACAATTGATATGGAGTAATTAACTGCATCTAAACATTATCTTTTATGTACACAAGTAAATCAGTAACCACTTACATCTAAACATTATCTACAATGAGTTACATCTTAATGAGTAACAAACTATATTTAAACATCTCACAGGGGGTACATGATATGAGTAATGTCTGTTATCCTGGCTTGAAATGAATAAAAACCCTACAATCTGAACACTTTCAAAAAGTGAACCTTTCTTCTTCAGAGGCAAACTGGGAATGGTGGTGTAATCAAATGAGTGATACAAACAAAATGAGTTTAGTGATGTCATGAATATCATCTGGTTTTATAGCAAAGTCTATTTCTCTTTGTTCTTGTGTTAATGACTCATTTCAGGTATAATATAGCTGATGGTGATAACACTATGTGAAAAGGTGTTAGAGATACTTTAGAAATGGCGAGATATATGTATGCTTAAATCTATACTTAAGTGTTTATATAAAATAAAGGTGACTCCTGGAGACTGACTGAAAAAGATGTAATAATCAGTTTTTAAAAACAATTATAAAAAAGTACCTTAAATAAATAGTAAGTTTTGGGAAATTAAGCTTTCACATAACGTGAGAAAAAATAAAAATTATTTTTCTGACAGAAATGAAACTAATGAATAGAGAACACTGACTCCAGGAACTAAATTAATTCTGAAGCACTGAACAATGTTTAGATTAGCAAGCCAATAAGCTTGTTTTATTTCTTTATCTGCTTTAGTTTTGAAACCTGTTTCAATGCCAATGATAGTAGTATCATTAATGGAATGACTGTGGTTGGTTAAAGCACTGTACAACAGTGAAATTTTTTTTTGGTATTAAAAGAAGATTTATGGTTGTTGAAACATTCTCTAAGAAATGATTGTTTATGTTCTACACATTGGTGGTTGCATTTTTTTACTGCATAAGTTAATAGATGTTTTTATTTTTCAACAAGTGATTACTTGGAAATTTCAAAGTTTCTTCAATTTTGTCAGGAAACGAGTCTGTGGCTTTTATAAAAGTTGGTTTGACATTACATGTTATTGCATGGACAGCAACCATTTTTTGGTTGTTTTGGGATGTAATTCACTTTTATGTAAACAAGGATCACATAATGATTTGTGAATCAAATCTATATCATTGTGGAGAAAGTGATCACTGTCTTTAATGTATATCTTATAAAAAAGGAACAAGAAAACAGTTAGTAGTTCCTAAAATCTTTAATCTTTGAGAGACTAATCTTACTTATAATATGGATTTTACTTACAAAGTAATGGTTATGAATCATGGCTTGACTAACGATTTTTATGTAAATATATACATCCAAACATTTATGAACTTTAAATCTTTTGGGTAAAACTGGTATATATATTTTTACTAACACTTATTAGGATACTTTTTAAAACGTAAAACAAATAAATCACCCAGCAGAGAAAGGAATGCAACAAAGAATATTTGTACTTAACTCCATATACAAGTTTGTTAGAGGTAAAACCCTTCAATTATTAAATGCTTCTAAATAAACCAGTTCAAAAATCAATTTTTTCTCTCTCTAAAGATACTCAGAACTGTATCTTCTATGTGCAAACACACGGCTAAAAGTATTCTGCTAAAGCATTTATAATTTCTTACTCAAAATAGATTTCTCTACAAATTCCTAAAAAGCATATGTTCAATTAACTAAAATTCTTTAAAAAAAAGAAGACAATCATAGCTACCAATTGTCAAGTATTCGCTTCATTTTCTTCAAAAACTTTAAAGTTGATTACTCCAGCTTTAAAGATATTTTTAAAAGCATGAATGATAAAATTTCAGACATTTATAAACTGTTTAACATTTGTAATTTTCCAAAAAAATTAACGTACCCAACAAGCATGTTGTTTGAAATATTGTCTAAGTGACCCCTGTACTTCAGCCATGGGCCTGCAGCACTGATATGATCAGTAGTACACTTGCCTTTAACCTTTAAATATACAAGAAAAATCAAAATAAAACTGCCACTCAAAGAACACAAGCTAACCAATAAGATGTTTTGGGGGTTTTTCAAAACTGATAAAGTTTAACAAGTTTTAGAAGTTAATAAAATGAAAGCAAAAGTAAAGGCTCTCTGCTTTTGAAATATGAGACTTTTTGTTAATGTTGTTATAGGAATATTCCAGAATTAGAATGCTATTTTATATATCCTTAACACACCCATACTGGAATTTTAAGTTACTTCCAAAATATTAAAATATTCTTTTATGTAGGTTAACTACTCAAAAGAACATTATGAAAGATAAGAACAAGTTTACTTAATGAAAATTCTAATACTTTCATCAAGATTATTAGTTATAATTCACACAAAAGAAAACATTTTCTTTTGTTGAAAATGTATTTCTGATATATACACTTACCTCTCTTCACAGAAAGCTATCTTCCCCATATATCTGCCTAAAAGAGTTGTATGCTACTCCTATTCATGAGATTTTGTGATTTGCACTGCTACATAAATATATTATTATGCAGTAAAAGCCCTTCACCAACAAGAAGGCAACAGAAACTCTTTATGCACTAGCTCCCTCTATGATTTTGTACTTGTGATCTTCTTTCTTTGCAGAGGAAAGGAATAATAAGTTGCACCAAAAGTGTGGAGAAAAAGTATGAAGTGTAAACAAAGGTGAGTGTCTATCGGAAATACATTTTCTGGTTAGGCAAATATTAACTTCTGTGAGGATACACACCTCTCACATGGAAAGCTAGAATATCACATTGGTATAATGGAAGATCTGGTTAAAACTTCACCTAGATGAGCTCTCTTCAGAAAACATTCAAAGGAAGCCTATGATGTATGACACACAATGGTGGGATCTCCACAAGGGCATACTTGTGAAAAACTGCATCTCATCTCTTCCAGGGTATACTCTTTGCCCAGAGTAAACAGAAGGAAGAGGCAAAGGAGATGTATGTGTAACAAACATGGGAAGAATAAGAATATGGCCAAAGTACTTGCACACAAGAGGTCAAAGAACTAGTATGCATATAGTGGTTGGGAAACTTTCAGAGGTTAATAGCATATGACTGTCTTCACTCTTTCGGTAGATTCTCATACCAACATCAGCTGCAGGAGGAGGGCAAAGAAATTTGTCTAATTATGTAATATTAAGCATGTAGTGTGTGCTAATTTTGACAGTACTGGGGATATGTTATTGCAGAAGTAGGGAATGATATACTTGTACATACAGTCACGACAGAAAGTGTTCTTCTTTATAGAAGGCCTTCAACTCTTGCAAGTTTTTCGAATGATGCTGATAAACCTGGTCTTCAACTCATGCTAAACGTTTTCAATTGGGTTGAGATCGGGTGACTGCAATGGCCACTCTAGAACGCTTATATGGTTCCTCTGCAACCAGGATTGCACATATTTTGATGTGTGCTTAGGGTCATTGTCATGCTGGAAGATCCAACGATGCCCAAGCCGCAAGTTCCGAGCATCGTTCTTGATATAAGTGCCTAATATATCAACTACTCTTCTTATTTCATGATTCTGTTGACACGGTGAAAGCTGCCTACACCAGAAGAGCTGAAAAAACCCCATAGCAAGATTGAGCCACCTCCGTGTTTAACCATAGGGACGGTGTTCTTTGGAAGATTTTGTTTCCTTCTTACAGAAATTATAGCAAAATCATTGTAGCGAAAAACTCAATTTTAGTCTCGTCTGACCAAAGAATACTCTTCCAATAGTAAAGGGTTTATCTACATGCTTTCTTGCATACCTCAATCGTGCTTCTAAATAAACAGGCTTTAAATATGGAGTTTTACGAGGACGGCATGCTTTGAACCCAGAAGAGCGTAACATGTTCGTAACTGTAAAGGTGCTTACTTCAACTCAAATTTCCCTTACCAGTTTCTGTATGTCATTACGTGTTAAACGAGGGTTCTTATTAACTTCTCTGAGAACCTTCCTCTTGGTTCTCTCTGGAATTTTGGTGGGGCGCCTGGAATGAGGGAGGTTAGCAGTTGATCATGTAAGCTAAAACTTGGCAATTATGCTTTGAACAGTAGATTTTGGCACATTAAGTTGTGTAGCAATACCAAAAAGAGACATACGAGACTTGTATTTTACAATAAATCGGTTTTTTAAATCACTGGACAGTTGTTTCCTGTTCGCCATGATGACCAAGCAGATAATGACGGAGACAGTGCTAAATTGCCAGAAGTACATTTTTTGCCAGCTAAATTCTAATAACTATGAACACACTGTCTAGTTTTGGAATGGTATAATGTAGTTTATTTGCCAAACTAAATAAAATTTGTATGGGAATATCAGTTGTTTCACACATTCTGAACTGTACCTAACACTTTCTGCTCCTCCTATTTTTGATTATTTGTTTATAAACAGTTTATTTGTCATTTAATTTACATAAAAATTTATGTAGATTTGTGTTGGTATAATATTTATAATATATTATACTTCTATTAGCCTACTCGTGACACGTTTTAAGTTATGAGCAAAAAAAACACTGGGACACAGGGTACAACACTTTCTGTCGTAACTGTACCTCAACTTGACAGTCACATGTCTTGGAATGAGCTCACCTCATCTCTGCTGGACAGTTCCAAGCCGCAGGTATAAGGCACAGACTTTTGATGTACTTGCCTAAACTCTGCTGTACAGATGCAGATTGCAGGAAGGCACAGTGAAGTGCTTCTGGCATGTTTTTAGCATAATTATATGAAGGATGACCTGTCTACAGTGACAGTGTCATCACTGTTCCAATTCTTTCTAAGTGACACCCCTTGTTCTAGCTCTGGCAGTTAGGTCAGTCACAATCAGTGGGTGTTTTTCATAGTCCACCACCCCAGAAGCTAGAAAATTGTAAGTGATAAATAAGAGTCTCCCAAGCTCCATTTGATAAAAAAAAAAAAAAAAGAGGAATTTGTGATGAGAGATTCAGAGTAAATATACAAATCCCCATCAGTCCTGTTTCAGCCAGAAAGGTCTTTACTGAAGACAGTGCAACATGTGACCACATAAACCTATTTTGACAACTCAGCAAGTATGAACCAGGGAAGTATGCAAAGCACCACTTGATGGATGATGGTTTTACTGATGTCTATCTACTGTCTGATCCAGACTGTATGAATCAAACAGTAGATAGACATCAGAATATACCTTGAGTGGTCTTGCTGAACATCACATCTCAACAGTGAACATACATGAAGACTGAAAGGTACCACCAGCCACCTGATAGGATTCTCTAAGCAATGTTACATAAATTAAGATGAAAGGACACTGATTAAACAGAGACAGGCAAGAGCCCACAGGAGACAAGACAGTAGCCGGTAAATGTGGTGGCTGAAGAAGGTGCGAGATATAATTCACATGAAATTCTGGAGGATCTCATCCAGCAGCTGTCAGAAATAAGAAATGAAAGAATTGGTGGCAAATCTGAAGAAAAGAAATACTCATCATTCTGCAGGTGTCAACCCCTAATGATTAACAAACCAAACAGAACAAGTGATAGACCCAGCCTCTGTTAGAAGAAATGTCCCAAGAAAGATATGAAGACGAGAGACAGGGGTACAGGAACAATAAAGAAGGTTTAGGGTTTAAAAACAAAGATCCAGGATATGGTACCCTTCCTGATATGCTATCAAAAGTATGAAAACGTTGGTGTAGCAAAGGAGAAAAATGTAAGAAAGTTATTCAGAGATACTCTCCATCTTGATAAGGAAGTGTTAGTGAAAAGGTGAAAGTCGAATTTGGATGGAAGTAGAGACATCCAGCAATCATGAAAGATCCTTGGAAAAGAAGAGAGAGAACAGAAGAATCACCAAGTCCAAATGTATCAATAAGGAAGTACATTGAACCATGGCCAAAAGAAATAAACACTTCTGGTGAAGTCATGGTCCCCAAAAGCAACAGAACCTGTCATGCAGCAAAAGTAGGATAGGTTTGTGTCTTTTTGGTAGAAAGCTCTAAAGCTTACAGGTGGATAGGAGTACATTAAGCCCAGATGAGAAATAATTTGAAAAATAGTCCCATATGAGCTAGATATTTGGTGAAGGTTAGAAAGGATTGGAAGTTTAGCAAATGAAGAGAATTGTGAAGTAAAGACTACCTGTGAGGGGGGGGGGAGCAGAAGAAACTAATTGTAGATGTAATAATTGTAACAGATTTACTGTTACACATTTATTTCAGTATAGTTTTTTTTAATGCATATGATATACATTGTTGGATGTGTATTGTGCAAGTCCTGCCTGTTTTCTAAATCTGTATAATATTCTTGAGAGTAAGAAAAAAAATATTTGTTTTATGAAAACACTAGCATGTTTTTGAATATTGTTAAAAGTTCAAGATTCTCATGTGGTTGGTACATAAAACTGATGTGCCAAGAGACAGTTGTTATTATTATTGGTCAGCTACAGTCAGTATACTGTAAGCCTCCAAAGCTATAATTGTGATTAATGCTTATTAGTCAGAAACCTACAGAATTTGACTGGGAATGCTTATAGATTCCAAACATTACAAACCACAAAACTTCAGCAAACTAGCTTCGGATGCTAGTATTTCTATAAGGATACTAAATATCTTCATCAGTAAAAAGTCAGCTTGTAAGGAAGTGAGGCCAACTAAGCTAATTAGCTTAAGCGAAGTGTAACAATATCAACTCAGAATTAATTTGCTTATCATGGACTTGAAATGTTGATGAAATATTCAATTCTAGATCAGATAGAAGACTAAATATAAATATAGTATGTAAAACCCTTGTATATAAAACAACTTTTTTTAATAACTGTTTAAAATAGCCATTGTTATAAACTGTATTGTTGTTAGTAGATTAAAATATATGTGTTAAGAAAGAAAAATTACAAATATAAATCTTGTTGGCAAGTATCTTAAATTTAATAAATATTGACCTTTAATTAACTTCTACATTAAAATTTTCAGCTATTTAAAATTGAACACTTCTCTGAGATAAATTATAATATGTAAAATAATGTAATTGCAGATCTAGTCAATGCAGATGGCAAGGGAAAGTCTTTACTACTCTCTTGAAAGAATAGGAAGCTGAAGCAATGTCAGGTAGAAAAGCCTGAAATTGTATCATACAATTCTGATACGAGTCAAGAGAAACGTCTTGAAGACTCTCCAATAGGAATATAAAGGAATACATCCAAGACATTGACCTTAATCACCTATAAACCAGGTGAAACAAAGGGAACTATAAAGGGAAAAGAAATTTTCTATACAAAAGTTCATAGTCTTTTTGATTATCATGAAGCAGCAAGAGTTAAACCTTGAAGAAGAGTCATACACCAACAGATCTGATACAGCATCTAACAGATGTGTAAGATAGATGAGATAGAAAGAAGGAGTGAAGTGAACTGGGTATGAGCTGAAAAGAGGAGGAATGAAGGGAAAATCTGTGACTGAGAATTAGATTAGCCTATCTGTCTACAGGTAGTTTTTCCCAAAGGTTCTGCATAACACAACATATGAGTCCTCATGAGATCTGAAAATGTTCTGTATTCACTTAAGAGACTGGTGAGTCTGAAGATAAGTTGAGCAGAAAAGAAGGATATACAGAAAGTAGGAAATATTAGGTGAGATTCAGGAGTGGGAGGGATGAAGTAAAATAAGCAAGGAAGTTAATGAGGACTGATGATGAGCAGGTTATTTGCACAATTCAATTGAATCTGATATGTCTTACAAAGAAAAGGGTGAAGAAAGGGAGTGAGGCAGAGGTCTTTTAAAAAAGGAGAAAGTAAGCTGAACATAGGAAAGGAAGGTTCCCTATCTGACAACAAATGATCCAAGTGAGCAGGGAAAAGGTAGAAAAAGTAGTCTGGTCAATGGTAGAAAAAACAAGAGAATGGGAACAAGCAGTAAAGTAACATGGGGCTCAATGAAGTGCTTCTGACATGAGGTGTAGAGAAGAAAGGCAACAAAGCACAGACACGGGGATTAGGTGAGGATGAAAGAATTAGACAATTAAAAGTGTAACCAACCCCAATGGACCTGTCTCTCAAACAAGCAAAAGAGACTCCATGGTTGGTGACTTTAGAAAGTGGAAGTTTGAATAACTGTAGGCCAGGATAAAAGAACCAGAAATGTGAGGAGAACAAGGCATATGATAGCAGGAATATAGATGACCTGATATGGTAGTTGCATGAATACCAATATCAGGAGAAAGGAGGAAAAATGTAAAATTATTTAGAGGTAGGATTATGAAGGAGGGTAGAAGAGAACATACATGAGCTATAAGATCTTGATAATATGAGGAAGTCTGAAAATTCTAAACAATAAAAACAAACATGGTTAAAGCTGTCTTCCTTTTCATACTACTACTCAGGATGAGGTGAAGGAACACCAGGTGAATGGATGAATACAATAGAACCCACAACCTTCTACACTATGCCCATCAGATCGTACACTTTGAAGCTGGACTAATGTGAAGATATTACTCAGTCATGCAAGAAATGGATGTTTCATAAATGTGAAAGTTCATAATCAGAAGAAAAAAGGAGACAACATCCCTTAATTGACTGAAAATTGTGATTAAAGGAGAAAAAAACAAAAATGTCTTGTATGCTTATTCCTGAAAAAAAGGAATGAAGCTCATAAGTGCAAAAGCATAGTGAAAGCTAGTGTGCAAAAGATGGTATCACCCTCCTACTAATAGGTGGCTTTTACTGCATAATAGCATCCTTATGCCATAGAACAATTCATGAGATATCTTCTGAGTTTAGGTTGGAGTTGCTTAAAGGCTAGTGGCAGCAAATCTTTATAGCAGATGCAAGGGAAGATAGCTTTCTGTTAGAAGAGATGTGTATTGTCTTTGAAAGTACACATACAAAGAAAAATAAATAAAAAAAAGGTAAAATACGACAAAAATTAATAAGTCTAAACTAACAAAGAATTAAGGAAACAGAGAAAATAAAATAAGGAGGAAAATAATTTTGATAAAGACTTGTTTCTGTTTTCTCTATTCCACTTTGTGATAAACTAGCTTTTCAGTACATTATTTTCCTTTGTTTCATATACCTATACTTTTGGTAAATTTTTTCTTACTCTTTTATTTTAGTTATATTTTCTGTTTCTGCAATACATCATATCAGTTTTTATTTTCAGGCAAGAACTTAAATTTCACCAAGTGATAACATCTATGAAATTCCAAATTACTATTATCACAGCAATACTTCCCCATTTCAGGTGTATGGTTGATTTTACTATATTACTGATAATTGAGCAGTTCTGGGAATGTCTGCACAATTAAAATTCACAAGTAAAACCTATACCTTTATCAGAATCAGCAAATCTATTAAGTCTTTGCCATCCCACTTATCAAATGGCTCAAGTAACTGCAATCTTTGGCTCTTGGGGTCAACATCTACATCAATGTAAGAGCCATCTTCTGGAGGAGACCGATAGGTGTCCTGACCTGGATCAAACCCTTGATATGGTAAGGTATCACCTTGTGGACTTTCTAGCTTAAATCTTTCTCCTGAAAATTTCCAAATACTGATTATGGTTTAAAGTTTAACAGACGAGAATTGTATGAAATAACTCTATAGGAATGCAATTCTAGCAAAATTAACTAAAACGATTCCCAATTCCTGAATACGCTTTAAATTTAATAATATACCTTTACTTCCAGTTAACTCATCAGCTAGTGGGTTGAAATCTAATCTTCCTGCAATAGACAAAGCAGTAACAAGTTCAGGTGATGCTACAAAAGCATGGGTTGCAGGGTTGGCATCATTTCGTCCAGTGAAATTCCGATTATATGATGAAACAATGGTGTTTTTATCACCTTTAGCAACATCTTTCCTGTAAAAGTAGTGTAAAAGACATAACTGCAATCTTTGTTTTGCAATGATATACTGTTTACAAAAGTACTCACACATACCTGTGTACACTACTGATTTCATGCTTTATTTTGAAATAGATATTAAGTGTGCACTTAACATTTTGTTTAAAAAAATCAACAATGAGGGAATGTATCTGGTCCTAGTTTCAAGATAAGATAAAAAACAACAACAATATACTTGGCATTTCAAGAAATAAAATCAATGCATTTGATTAAACATAACACAAACCTATCCCATTGTCCAATGCAAGGTCCACAAGCATTAGCTAACACAACACCTCCAAATTCTTGAAATACTTTAGCCTAAAAAACAAAGAAAGCTACCATTAAAATTTAGTTTGTAGGAATCAAAATACTGATAAATAAAAACTTACAATCAGTTTTGAGCTGCATACAAACTTTCATCAGTTGCTATTAGCATAACTTGAAACACGTTTTTCTACACTATGCAAATAGAGCAAAACATGAATTCTTTATAGATAATCGAACTTAAATATTAAATCAGCTGTCACTGAGGCCTGTCTCATGACAGTAGTAAAGTAAAAGAACTATTTCACTACAACTAAAGTTAACAAACCACTTCTATGATTGTGATAAGCTTGCACTAATATATTACTTACTTTTGGTTAAGAAAATTACCAGATATCACAAAATCATTTAAGTGAACTTGAGGAAAACTTGAATTTAAATATTCAGAACAACTCAGCAACAAAAAGTAACCTTTTCAATTACAAAACTAACTGTGATTCTTGTTCATCCTTGAAACATTTACTTGGTATATTGCATTTCTCAGCCCATTTAGCCCTCGACATCTTTGCAGTCTCGATGACAATAAATTTATCTTCAACATTTCATTTTAGGGAAGTTAAATATACCACCTACCTGACCATCACGTTCAATAGTAGCACGGATTTGTTCAGAGCCTGGAGTGACTGTGAATTTGGATTTGGATTTTAGTCCATAATTCAGGGCTTGTTTTGCTATGCTACTGGCTCGAGCCATGTCTTCATAGCTACTGTTAGTACAGCTCCCAATTAAACCTTAGAAAATGTTATCAGAATTTCTTAAGAAAAATTCCCTGATAGGGGGAGTATCTTTGGCATATTTAAAAAAAAACTAAGAAAGCAACATTTAAGACGACAATTATTGTACTAAAGGTAAATATGCTGAGGAATACTGCCTTAATGATTCATGCACAAAAACAAGTAAACACATCCTTTTTGTGATATTTTTTTATTTTATATACTGGAAGTTATGAATTTCTGTGCAAAGCTACACTAAGATACATTTGTACACATAACCATCCCTCTTACTTTGAACTGACAGTTTAGAGAAAAATCAAAAAATACAACAGCACCCACCAACAATTCATGAGTTATATTCATAATTCAGTCTCATAATTCACCCATTGTCCCATATTATGGAGAATGATTCTGCATCATTGGACTACAAACCTGTGAATTTTTGGACTCACAGTCTGATTAAGCTGACCACTAGTCAATGCCCAATCCACCACAAAGAAAACAAAAATTCAATAACTTACAATCAGACAGTTCATATTTGATTAATTTGGTATAGCTTAATAAAGCTTCACCTTCAGTGATGTCAAGAAACTTAAACTTACCAACTTTAATTTCCAATGGCCATCCATTTTCTTTGGCTTGCTTCCCAAACCTAGAGATAGGATGAGCAAGGTCTGGAGTGAAAGGTCCATTTATATGAGGTTCCAACTGTAATAACAAAATTAGTTAAAAAGTAACACACTGGCAATGTCTTTTAATGTGTTTATCATATATTATAATCAAGAAACTCAAGTTACTTTATTCATCTGTTGTCAAAACCACTTAATGAAAACAATCTTTAATTTCAATGACTTAAATTACACACAAACTTCAAGGTGAAAGTAATGAAAAATTTAACATCTCAATCACACTATACTTGGTGCTAACAAAACTCTTCAATTAATACCAGAATTCATCAGGCCAGTTGGGATATGACAGACATAACAGTGGTATAAAAAAACAAAAAAAACTACTAATATCACCAATTATTTGAACAACAACTGTTCTGGTGTGAACTTGATTAAGTTAGTGAAATGCAGTACTAGTACAACAATCATGTACAACTTTAAATTCATAATGCCCATTACAGGAAACAGATTTTCTGTATATACTTTTCCAAAATGGTCTGAATAAGATTATTTCATACAATTATCCTAACAATGCACTAACCTCATCCAAGTTGATTTCTACAAGTTGGTCATACTCACATCCCTTGTCAGGTGTCAGTAGAAATGTAAATTGGTCAGACAGATCTGCTATTTCTAGATTTAAAAACATTTATTTGGAAAAATATTACTTTCAGAATTTCACTACCACTTAAAAGTGAAAACATAATTAACAAATCATCTCAGTGACAAAACTACAACACAGAAATCTATAATTCTCTGTTTACCATATATGTTTCATTAAATATCCTAAAAAATTGAAATAAATAAATGTAAGCTTCAGAATTATACTCAGAATGTAATACCTCAAATTAACTCTATAATTACAAAAGTATACAGGACAAGCAATAAAAAACACCTTTTCTTCCAGTAGCTACCATATAGTCAGTCATCCTAGGGTTGTATGGAAACATAGATGTAGTGGCTCCAATTTCAGCACCCATATTACAGATTGTTCCCATTCCTACATATAAGTAAAAACAAATTAAACTGGAGAGGAGGAAACAAATACAACTACAGCTTTGCAACCCACTGAAAAAAAATCTAGATTTTAAAAATACATTAACAAAATGAATAAATACTATCAATAATTTTGGAATGTTAAAACTGTCCAAAAAATAAATAGATACTAATACAATTTATGTAGCGTTCCAAAATTAGATTATGTAGAAAGACTAAGATCATCAAGATTCAGTTCTTCTAGAATAAGACAAACATTTCGTTGATGAACCAGAGCTCTCATAATAAATTTTAAACCGTTTGAATTGTTATATTTATACTCTACTACACTTTTCATAACAGATACACAACAATATGATATGTAGTGGACAGCAAACCATTTTCACTACAGGCTCACAAGTTCATCTACACATTCACACACATTAAGTATTTGCACCATACCTTTTGATACAGCATGTGTATCTTCACAAATTTTGGCAGACCTTTAGAAAAGATTACAAGTATTTTGTATACCAAAACTCTGATTATTTAATTGAATATCTTTACAAAAGATTTGTTTGTGAAAATAGAGTCTGAGTGCAAAGTGATTTCAAGTTATGATTAAAAAACTATTATTTGCATAATCTCTAAAACCTCCTAAATACATTTCAAACATTTGTTTTCAGTAAAACTTTATATTTTATGTTATTTTCTACACTCTAACTATGTGGGATCTATCACTTGACCAACCTTGTAAACATCATAAAATAATTGGGAAATAAATATAAGTTATGCTTTTTTTTATACTATAATGACTACACATTATAACAAAAATACAAATGTTTAGACTAAGTAGTTTACGTCTCATAATTCTATATAATTACATGTATATATATTATTTTTTTTATTATATTGACCTTCCAGTCATGCCTAGCTGTCATTACATGACTTGCATTGACATAGTGCATGTACAGTCATGTAAAACTGACCTTTACTCTTTGCCGTCTTGGCTTTGTTTAAGTAGACTAGTATTTTGTAACATATAGTCACATTTCAATTGTTATACACTATATATGTATATAGATTATTAGTATTTAGAAATAAATTATTAAACTTATTTTTTAAATATAGAACAATAAGTTCTATAAGATGTAAAGCAAACAATTATCTCTTCTTGCTATGGCCTTCACACTTGGTTGCTGCTGGACATAGGTTGCTACGCCTTTTCAAATTTTGCATTTGGATGATACCAAACAAAATGATTTTAAGGTTTTATATATATATATATATATATATAAAGTTGAATAACCAACAAATCTTAAATAAATACACTGATACTACAGAATTTCACTATAATTTATGAAGCTTAGTTACTAAGATGAATTTAGATTTTAAAAAAATGACACTTTTAACAAACTCATTGAAATCTTGGATCGAAAAAAGTTGTAGTATTTTTAAAAATTAAACTGGCAGGGAAACCACTAGGGGTCATTCTAAGCTACTGACTGGTTATTCACATGTCATATATTGAAGTAAGTGTATACAAGAAACAGTTTTCAAAAATGGAGATGTGAATGGGGCCACAGTGTTTGTTTCAGTACATAAGCCATACCTCAGCAAAATAAAATGATACGAGGTTCTTATTTTGTTCTAGCTTGATAATATTAGTAATTTGAGTTTCTAATTTGTATGAAACTACAGACTTAATATTTTAACATTACAAACATCTAATTTTAAACAATGCTGCATTCATTATACGACATGACTCACTAAAATCTATATTTAGGTGTGTTCTTTTAATATTTACTTTTAAATTAAGAAATCAACCCATATATAATACTAACATTTGAATTATAATCCACAATTTGATTTCAAACTTGTTGACATAAATTCATAAAATAGTAGTTCAATAAAATTTTGAATGCAAGTCAAGAAACACAATAACATGGTTTTAGACCTGTGACCTGTCATGAAATGGTTAACTGGCACTCAACTGTAAGTTTTGATTGTTTTGGTCCTATTATCCATGTATAGGATAAAACATATTACACTTAATTATCACTGTGTAAGGTTTAAATTAAAAGAAGCAAATATTTGTTTTTAAATGAAACTACAATAATATATATACATAGATTAATTCAAATATAAAATACGAAAACTACTGTAAGTACAACAATGAATTTTATTAAATAAACATAATTAAATGGTTAGTAGAAAAACACTATATTTACCTGTACAAGATATTGATTCAACTCCAGGTCCAAAATACTCCACTACAGCTCCAGTTCCTCCTTTAACAGTTAAAATATCAGCTACCTTAAGGATCACATCTGTAACAAGAAACAACTGATATTCAAGAACAGTTTCAATGTCTCCTTCAACAGTTAAGATATCAGGTATTTTAAGAATTACAACTGGAATAGTACCATTGCACTATAGCTTCATTTTTTCTCTCTTGGCATGTTTAATACTATCTATCTTGAGAATCACATACTAAACAGAAAAATAAAATTCTATAAAGTGCTACCCCTCCATTTCTCCCATAAAACTTAACATACCCATCTCCTTGAAGACTGCAAATATAGTGCTTAAAATATAAGCTGCCAAAGTATCACATATATAAGAGAAAGTAACACTTAAGACCACACATATTTTTAAGAATTCTTAAATATGTAAATAAAAATTTAATACAAATATTTTGCAATTCCCTTTAAGATAAAATAAAAAATCTTAATCATTAGAAGACTATACAGTTACCTTTTGGAGAGGTCCAACCAGAAATTTTACCAGTCAAACAGACTCCAATAACTTTAGGACATTTAAGTTCCCATGGAATATTAGCCATGACATCAACAGCATCAGCTCCACCCACACCAATACACACACCACCTAAGCCACCTGCATTTTCAAATCACTGCATCAGGAAATTTAAATTGTGGGTAATTCAAATAATATTTTATTCACATCTTTCATTTTTTTTAATTATTATAAAAGCATTGTTTTTAAATCACATAACATGTTGTTGGATTCTTGCACTTTTTTTTTACATACTAACAAACCAAACCATTATACTCTTTTTTTTCTTTTTCAAAAGTTACAATTTTACCTCCATTTGGTGTGTGGCTGTCAGTACCAATTAACAGCACCCCTGGAAATGCATAGTTCTCCAATACAATCTGGGCAGGAATGGTTCATAAAAAAACAAAACAATGATGGCATATACTTAAAAAATCAATTAGTTATTCAATGTACAAGAAAGCTGAACAGAAATATTCAAAATCTTGTTAATTAATTGTTCTAATGACTAATATCAGTAGGTCCAGATTATAAAATGGTATTTGAAAAAGCTTTTACATTTCTTCTATATTTCTTAACAAAGATCACTGCCTTAGTACCAAACATGAATGATTAAAATTAACTATTCAATGAGCGATAGATGTTAAAATTTTCCAACACTAAAGATATATTTCAGATAGATAGATACTGCTTCTCACATAAGTGTTTTTCATTCAGTGCTGCACTTTATATGTAAAAATTTTTGCTCACCACTAACCATGATACTCCCATTACAGTATGTATTTAAACTGATACAGCTGTTTTAAAGAATACATATAATCATGCGCTAACCATTCATCAATAAGAGCATGACACACACTTGCTTCCCTCTATATAATAGAATCCAATTTTCACTTCAAGATTAGGCAAAAAAGAAGCACCAAAAGTGGAGGGTAGGGCGGAAAGTGTAAGTGTATCTTTCAGAAATTCATTTTCAGTGCACAAAGATTTTAACTTCTGATATAATATCTTTTCTATATTCACATAATAGTTAGAATCCCGCTTTGACATAGTGAAGAGACTGGTGCAAAATGCACCTAGGTAAGCTCCCTTCAGAAAGTTTCCAGAGAATGTTTATGGAGTTTAACATCTCTTGGTAGAAGAACACAACCATGAGAGACCACACCACATCTGGACCAGTTATACTCTTTGTTTGTTGTGAAAATACACGTCACTAATTCGAGTCAAAATGAGCACATAAAATACCCAGTTGGACATGTCAAGTGGTGCAGAGTGATTAATGTGAATGAGAATGTAATCAGTGGGTCATGTCCACTGCAAACCTATGCAGTTTAGGGCATTTATAGGGTCCCTACAATTTTCCCTTCAAGATGAAGGATAAAGGAAAAACAGATTCTGTTCTGTTATTCTAGTCAGGGCACATGTAGTTCACAACTAATATCGTGCCACCCCGAAAAACATGTATGGGTGACAGTAGGAAAGGGAAATGCAATGTAGTGATTTACTCAAATACAAAAACCTAGCAGCCTTGGGAATTTACATCCCTCTGTGGTAGGACGAGATATCCCTACTAACCACATGTGAGGAATTGTGCTAGTTAGTTCAGTTCTACACCACCAGATTACTTGGGAACTAGCACCCAGGTGGCAGTAAGATGAGGAATCCCAGCTATAGGGGTAAAATGCATTTAGCTCAATTATCTGCAATCCACAACCACATAGCATCAAGTACTTTTCTTCTAGTCCTCAACAGTAAGAAGGTTCACACCATCTACACCCACAGAACATCACCACTCTTCTCTCAACTGAAAGGGATTGAGCACATACAAAAGGATGCCTTCACTGCCCACCTTCATGAGAATAGACAAAACTCAAGGAAAGAGAAGGAAAAGAGGACAGACATAAAAACAGAGGATGTACAAATTCTGACTGAAGACATCTACTGTTAAAGCCAAGGGATGAGGAACCAGGGACTAAAAAATGGTTGGTTTGAAAATAAGGTGGGTGACTAATGCATCTATATGTGGAATAACCAACTGGGCATATGACAATAGATACACCTGAGGAATCATGGACCTCTCCATGGAGATAATCTTGTTAAGATAAGAACAAGTGATCTCCAACAAAATTCAAAGCACCAAAAACAGAATACCTACAAGGTGTACAAAATGTGAATTGGCTCAGAATAGTTCTAACATTTGAAAACAAATGTTAGAACTTCTGTTTTGTGCACATAAGTGTTCTTCAGCTCCCTGCTTTTCCTTGGGCTTTGGATTATTTCTGAATTTTCATATTGGAAAACTGATCATGTTCCATTCCAATATTTCAACATTTATGTCTTTTGTCAATTGACAAGACGAAAGACTTGTAATTTCCAGAAAATGCAAAACTTCTCTCCAACCAGACAGAGAAAAGGTTGTAAAAAGATGCAATTTGGGATGGGAAAGGAAAAGAGGAATGTCCACCACAGTGATGACTCCATCTGAGACTAAACAGGCTAAACAGATGCGTCATGAGAAAGAGAAAAGAAAAACTGAGTCCAAATGATCCTGAGCAAAGATTCCACTTATTATATAACATACCATAAAAGGCATGCAAATAAGTACAACCCTAGGGAATAAGGGTTTCCAAGAAAGCCCAAGTCCTCAAAAGAGAAAGAACTCTACATGCAGAAAGAAGAGAGGATTGAAAATTAAGAACCAAGGGCTCCATCAATCTCAACAGAAGAGAAGAAGGCTGGGCTTGACTGAGACAGAAACTGAAGGACCTCTCAAGTGAATAATGAAGTATCCTTGAGAAGAATAGCCCAAAATAGTTTTGAAAGATGCCAGTAAAAAAATTGGATCCCAAATAAAAGGGAAAGGAATGAGAAATAAAAATCAGAGAATGGAGTGAAAAAAATGAATTAATGTAAATTCCTTCCAATTACCCATGAAGTATCCAAGGAACCAAGGTGAAATCACACTCTAGATGCATAAAATTGGACCAAATGTAATTTGAACTTGCAAGAACTTCTGGTATGATTACCAGTATTATTAGAGGTGGGATATCTGGTAATGAATAAATCTGATGATGAATAGGTGGGATATCTGGCAATGAATAAATCTGATGATGAACTACCAAAAGTCTGGAGAAAGGGACAGGAATAGAAAACAAGTGTGAGAGCAGTGAAAGCCATTGATCAAAGATCAAAGAGGAAAGATTGGACCCACAAAAAAAGGACATAGGTAGGGGCACATTAGTTAAAAGTGCATACCCACCCAGGTTGTTCCAAAAACAGAGAAGCCAAGGACTTATGGAAAGGGCAAAATAAAAATAAGAGAAAAATTACTGAAAATTTGGAATACATGATGGAGTGACTATCCTTCAACAACACCACAGGGGAGCCAAGAATATGAGGAGAGGTAATGCAGGTTTCTTAGGATGAAACAAAAATAAGAAATTTGGGCCTGTAAAATATTTCAAAATGGTATTTAAGGACAGATCTCCATACTGGAATCACAAACTCCAGGATTTGAGAGTCCATAAATGGAAAATCAGCATGCTAGTACACTAATTCATAAGCATCTGAGGTATGTTGATCCCAGAATTTAGTTGTGCAATAAACAGGTCCATGTGCAACTATACCTTTAAGAAGGTAAAAAAAAAAGTTATTTCGAGGAAGAAACTAAATTCACGAGGGAAGAAAAAAGCTTTAGACATGGGGAATATAGACAGAAGATAACATACCTGTGACACAATATCTTGGACGACTGAAAACAGACCAGTAGTTTCCATAGAAGGAATTCAGAATTGCTGAGGAAGGAGGAGGAAACAGGCTATCCAAATTAGTCTTCCTGCAGATGTATCCCTCAAAGGGCAATAGTAGTAGTTGTTGTCTTTAAAAAGATTCATAATGTAGATAAATTACTAAGTAGAATTATACACGGACATTTCTCAATAATAAAATATTTTTATTTGTGAGCTTTCAGCCCTTTTACTGAGCCTTCATAGAGCAAAATGTACTAAGTGATAAATCTGTTTAACTGTGAAACACTGTATTAACATAAGTATCTAAGCAACAATTGTAATGAAAGTAGTTTTTGTGAACTTAAATTCGGAAATTAAGATTCAACTGAAAGTGGATAATAAAATATCAACCTATATTATAAAGTCTGGATGTAGAAATAAAAAATTAAAAAACTAGAAACAAAGAAAGTTGTTTAACAAATTAAACTGTTAATGCAAAATACTAAGCAAATACAAGTAAAATTTGCACTCTACTGTGCCAAATCAAGAAAAGATTGGGTTCTACACAACAGAGGGAGCCAACTGTGACAAGAAAGTTTGTTTCTTATTGATAGAGGAATATCACATGATTAGTTGCATGCTACAATGCAGCTGTACCAGGTTAAACAAGTAATGTAGGTGGGAGTATCAAAACTAGTAGTGAGTGAAACTTTGTGCATACAGAGGGCAGCACTAAACAAGAAAGGCTGTAACACGATAGGGGGTAAGGTATCTTATGGGAATTATTTCTTTTAATATGCCTAAATAAGTGTAATCTATTAATTAATAGACTTGTGTACAAAAACTAAACCAATTTTTGAAACATTTTAATGAAGGTTTGGTATCACTTTTCACAGCAAAGAAAAATAATGTGTGAAATATTGTAAAGTATCAGTCCACTAACTGAAAGTTGGTTATAATTTCAACCTCTCAAGCAAGAAAAAGTCCTCTCTGAATCATGTAACTATCACATTGTAGTTAACTCTAGCAAGAACTAACCTAATTACCTAATAATTACCTTTACAATATTCTACCATAAAATACAATTGCCAGAGAATAAAAAAAATATGCTGTGGAGCCTTAACTACCTAACATATTTCTTTTTTACTAACATTTCTTTCTTATACGTTATTATAAATCACAGTGTGTTAAGGAACAAACAAGTTATACAAAAAAACCATAGCTGCACTGTAAACTTTACTTTTGGTGAATTTGAAGATATGAATATGAGAATAATTGAAACTTTAAACAAGGAGAACAATTATTAAGTGGTAGTTTTTATTAAGGTTAAAGACAGCACGTTTTGTAAGCTACCTGATGAATAATTCCACTACCAGGGTTCCAAAACCCAACTCCATACTTTGCTGCTGCTGTTTTAAGAAAACTGTAAACTTCTTTATGAAGAGCCTAAATTTGGTTTAATTAAAAGAAAAAAAATACAATTTAAAACTGTCAACAAAAAAATCTAAAATATACATTTATTTTCATGTTAAAAACAAAACTACTGACCTAAATTTAACTTCTGAAGACATGAAATATTTTAAGTTTGTGAACAATAGTTAAGTTTCTCAACAGGAAAAATGGTGAGTTTTGTATTTGTTTCTACAAGGACTGGAATGCAAGGCATACAATTATGACTAAATGAGACAAAAACTCCAAAAAACATTTTATAAATTTAAGTTCCTTGCAATTTCAATTATTTCAGCATATATAGCATCTACAGAAGGTTTGTCCTGGTTAATGGAGAAACTTTACACAGACTTTTAGTTGTGGTACCGAACCAAGTAATATATAATACCAAATACTTCTTAAATAAACTGAAAAATGATCAATTAAATTTAACAAGTGACTGTATTACGTATAGTTTGATGTGATTCTGCTTTTTATATCTGTCCATACACATTAAAATAACAATAACAGTTGTCACAAACTCCTAAAAGAAAATCTGGATATCAAATCTTCCAGAATTATTTACTGATTTAATAGAAAAAGTCTTTTACTGCAGTTTAGATAGCAGTTCTTCCAATCTTCAAACTCATATTTACCAACAACTTTAAAGTATCATCAAGGATAATAATGTTGCAGTAGTTGCTTTCTGATAAAAAAAAAAAAGGACCAATTTGACTGGAAATAAGAAACTACACTGGTCCTAAAGTCTGTTATCACTAAATTGTTAATATTAATGTGGTCCATATTTTCTTAAGTTTTGATTTATTGATATTACACTCTCACCTTTTCATTTTGTTCTAATATATAAGCAATTCACACCAAATTTTTTCCATGCTGAATAACAATTACAAGTTGCTCAAAAAAGTTAATGTTTTATCTTCTAGCTCATATTATAGCTACATATTCCATAACAGTATTTCTCAGAAGTTACAGCCTCCTTGTATGTTGTTAGAAAGTTTGCAGAGGAGACACAGGTTGTCTGAACTGAATCAAAAAAATTTTTTTTGAGTCTTTGAGGTGCACATATTATCTTTGCTATGAACTATGACAAACTGTTTTTTTTTTTCATTCTTGTGAAGATAATGTGGAAATATAACAACTATATCCAAGATGTAGGGTTTGTTTGGCAAATCTGTCTGAGAAACACCATTCTAGCACATTTCAGAATATTCTAAATGCTTCTGGAAGGTTCAAGATTATTCTGGAATGTTCTAGCATATTTTTATTGAATATTCTAGAACATTTTAAAATATCGTAACACATTCTGGAATATTTCAGAGTATTTCACATTATGCATAATGTTCTATAACATTCTATATAAGTAATCCCTATTGTCACTATTTATTTCTGAAATATTCTGCCTATTTTTAGAATTTTTGTAAGAGTTTTTAAGCATTGAAGCAGATCTTTCTGTATCATTTAAGCTGAAATTGTATTAGGATATCACTGTAAATGGATATTGCAACAAGAAGAAAGACTACACTTTAGCTGTTTGTTTCAAAACAAACTGAACTAACAGGTAGCAACTTAAATCAAGCCCAAGATCTAGCAAAACATTAAAGATGGTTTGTGAAATCTCAAAGGTTGTGCTTAAGGAGACCACAGTATGTTGGAACAAGGTTTGAGTACCAATTTGTCAAGAAAATTATGCCACTACAAAAATAGAGAAGTTTTCTCAAAAATGAACAAAGCTAAGGAAACATTAACAAAGTAAAACTGAAACACAGTGAGCTAATGAAGCACAGTTTGTGAATAATCTGGAGGACATTTTTGACACCACTCATAGAGTTGCACTGACCCTGATCAATATCATAGAAGACTTTCTTCATGCTCAGAGGGTAAAGGGATGCCATGGGTGCATGGTCCAGGTAAATAAGGATCTTTCTTTAAAAGAATCAAGTGATGAGAAAAGAAGTAAAGCACGTATGATAGGGAAACAGCATGTAGAGTAAGAATGGCAGACCTTAAATGAAACTGTCAATTGTTGGGTTTCATCTTATAGTAGTAATGGTAAGGTTGGTGGATATGCTGCCAATAACAGAGAAGCAACCGCAGAATCATTATCCTCTAAACTTAAAACTAGAGTAAGAAGAAATATTATCACTTCTGATTTTGCAGCAGCTAGGGACGAAACCAAGTTCAATGACTGAAAAGCGACATCTGTCCTTAGTGCTCATAGCCTTGGTAATGACATGCTGGAGTTAACCATCAAGCATTCCCAAATCTGAAGATCTTCACATAATTGAATAATGTGTCAAAAAATCAAAGGAAAAGCTCAAACCCACAGACTCACTAGTAATAAACTAGGATAGTAAGCTACTTAATGATCTAACATGGAAAGAATAGGTGAACTGTCTGCCAGAGATCCTATCTGGAGCAAAAGTAAACCGACTCCTAGGTGTTTCAAAATTTGTTTGTAGCACTACAGAAACTCCTGCTTCTGCTGTGGTACATTTGCTGGAAGAGTGAAGAGTCACTACTTGTGTAAAGGCAGTTTGCTTTCATACAACAGCAGACAACACAGTTACACAATTGGAGCATGTGTGGTATTGGAACAAAGTTTAAACAAGATCCTTGTTTATTGGAATGTTTGTATGCTGTTAGAATGAAGTTTAAACAAGAATCTTGTGTATTTGGGATGTTACCTTGTTTATTTTATGGATTCTGATTTATATCTCTCTTTCTACTTTGTTGGGTTCGCTATGAATTTTGCATAAAGCTACGAGGATATTGTATGATATCCGTATCTAATTTAGTAGCAGCAGAATAGGAAAAAGGCAGCTAGTCATTACCATCCACTGTCAACTCTTTTATTAACAAAGGAATTGACTGTCACATTAGAAAATCCTCACAGTAGAAAAGGCAAGCATGTTCAGTAACGAAAATTCAGATCCACAACCTTATTCTTGTCAAACAAGGACTGATCATCTGTGAATATGATTTCAATTATTTTTTATGGAATTAAATTTGCTTCTTTTGTGATCTTTTTCATACATACATATATATATGTACAAACAGTAAGAGTGACAGAACATTCCTGATGCACACTAAATGTTACGTCTATCCAATCTGTCAGTCCATTTGATAATCTGACAGCACATGTGGTACTCTTCTGCAAAGCTGTTATGTTTTCTACTAAGTTGCCCTTTATGCCATAATCTTATAGTACTATCCATCTGCTTTTCTTTATGTCCAATTCTAAGATTCTATAATCAGTATCTATGTGTATGTTGGAAATAATTTTTCCATCAATTATCCTTCTTATGATCAATCTAGTCAGAATGTAACCTACTTGTGCTGCTGTTTATAAGTTATTCCATTTGTATAAAGTAACTAATTGATTCTGCCAATGTTGGAAAATTTTTTTAACAATAAAAAAACCTTATTGTGTGCACAGTTCCAGGAGTAAAGTTCTTCTTCACTGTCTATAAGAAGTCCTAGATATTCCTCTCATATTGATCTTGTTGTTCCAGGTTCCCACTGGAATATACCATAACAACAACTTAATCTTCTTATTTAATATCATTTAGCATATTTGTTAGGCTGTCACAGAATTCTTCTTTTTTTCTTTTCCTTTACTGTGTACATCATTATATGATGCATGGACATGTACAAGTCTTATCTTTCATTTTAATCCTTATTTTGATAAGACTTTCTGACATGTATGCTACTTCTAGAATGGCATTTCTCATTCTTTTCCTTATCAATCAACCAGCTCACTGCCTTCCTAAATTGTTAGTGACCACCAAAACGAAATATACTCTTCAAAACAAGAAATGCAAAAGGGATATTTTTGTTATTTTAAAGAGAAATATATGTAATAACATTACAAGCTCAGGGTATGTGATGTTACACGTGTTAAGGCACTGATTTTCAGACCAAAATGACAATAAAAGTTGTGCACTTTGAAAACGGAGGAAAACATCGGATTTTTCGCCAAAACGAATGCGTGTCCAATAAATTTGTTTGAGAGATCTGGATGTTCTGCAAGTGCAACATGTGCAAAATCCCTATAAAAGTGACGGGTTCTCGGTTTCCATAGCTCAGTGTTAAGCCACCGACATGCAATACAGTTACGCCAAGACTGACTGAAGCACAATACTTGTTATTGACGTTGAGTGACGTTAAACTTCACCTAGTGAGCGTGGACTTCGCCTTTACAGACTTTGGATGTTCAGCAGTGAATGTGCAAAGTTTAACACGTCATACAGAACTACCGGGAATAAACTTGTTAACAATTTGTCTCATATTTTGCCTTTTGCATTTCTTTTTTTGAAGAGTATATAATGAAAAACCTTAATTTAAATACAAATATTCTGTCAGGTTTTGTTTAATTTCATAAAGTCCCATGGAAAGGTAAGATAGTTGTGACAAATGATGCAGGCCTGTAGACTAATGGTTGAGAAATACTATTCTAGAATATACTTTCCTATGTTCAGATAAAATACAAAATCTGCTTTATGTTTTTCCCTGTCTTTTGATCAACTTTAGCTGTCACAAGAGCATTATCTCCATGTGTCCTCTTACTACCTGACCACTTCTTTTGTGTCTGATATCACTAGCAACTTGATTTTGTACTTTTTATTCAACCATTTTTCTCTTTATTGTTCAATACATAGATATTTCAAGTTGCAATCTTGATACTTCTTTGAATTCATCAAATTTATAATTTACTTTATATATCCCCATTCATATCCTTTGAGCATTTAAAATTCCAATTTTAGCTTACTGGGTTGTCACAGCTTTTCCAAAGACCCATTATCCAGAACATTTTGAGGTAACCAAAGCCACCCTTTATGTTTACTGAAGCAGGCCTGTTTGATATCCTTAACGTACTTCACCCATAGCCAGTATTCCTCTCTACTTTGTCAAGTCTCCATCTTCTATGACAACAAATAAAAGGATAGATCTTATGAAGTTTTAAAGCACTATAGTATCTAATGTTCATTTGATGCAGCGTTTAATCAAATATCATTGTGTGACACAAGTATTAAGTGTAATGCAGAGAAGATATATAAGCTATTTTTAAAATAACAAACCTATGAAGCTTTGAGTTAAGCATAAACTCTATAGCGACAAACCTTTGCTCGTGCCAAGTCCTGAACTCCTCCAACTTGAGCTTCAATTAAATGATCACAATGAATTGTGGTTGGCACTGCTACCTGCAAAAAAATCTTGTATCATAAGTTATTCAAGTACAGATATAATGTGTATGTATTCACACATACACACATTTATGTATAATCTCTTCAAAATAATAAAAATTCTAAAATGTACAGTATCGTTAATTAGTATATCATGAAAAAAATGTATTAAAACTGGAACAAATTAAAATCATACCAAGTGATATTAATCAAATACAACTTCAAACAATCACATACCAAAACATTAAATGAAATGTGCACCATAGTTAAATCATATAATCAGGCACCAGTACAAAGAATAAACATCAAGTATCAATATATGTGCCATGATATAAGAAACTGTTTAGTGTAGATCATATTAATTAGTTTATCTTTTGAATAAATATTTTGTGATTTTTTAGTTTTTTATTATAAGAGAGTTAAAAGCAGGTAATTATTAGAAGTTGTGTTTGTAGCTCATTGATGTTGAAAATACAGGCAACAGATAATCAAGTAATAAACATATAAGTAGTGTGAGATGAGTGGGAAAAAGAGCAGACAGAAAATTAAAGTTACAAAAAGGAGTCAAAGTGAAGTTACATGTTGTAGGAGGGAAAGGCCTAACACTTAATATAAGCTTAATGTCTAATATGTTAGAGAAAAAATAGCAGGAGGAAAAATATACATACATATAACAATAATAGCTTATTTGTCAAATAAAGTTCTAAAGTAATTGAGCTAGCTTCAGACAATTCCCAGAAATTACAAAACAAAAAGAAACACAATTTTAAAAGTACAAGATACAACTGTTGTAACTTGATAATGAAGTTGGTCAACTATGTATGGATAGTTTGGGAATAGTAATAGAAAAAATAGTTTGGCTTGTCAACTGCAATTCTAAGGCAATTGTATTGGCCTAAGTGGATTTTTGACAAGAAGAAAAGAACTACACAGTGTTTATCATACACCTGATCTCTACAGCGTAAAGAATTTGTTGTACACATGCTTAACTACTTGCAAACATGTATATTATTTTGAAAAGAAGTGAAGTGAATCCTAAGCCCAACAACAACACATAATATATATATATGTATACTTACTCTATACATAAAAAAAGCCTTATAACCAACAAAATAAAATCCTTTTACATTATTCTAACATTACTTAACACATTACTTGTGTTGAAACACCAAAAAAAAGCTAAGTTTATTGGACTATCATAAGAGGATCCATGATGTACATTTTACTGCATTTCCCACTAAAATCACTGCACACATTTTCTGTAAATATTTAAAATAAAATATCTTAAAAACAGCTCACTTAAATGTGTACAAAGAAGGTTTAACCAATGAGCACTTCTCTTGTGGTGTGAAAACCCACATTGTTATCTCAGTAAGTTTATTAGTGACCTAAAAATATTTTTTATCAATTGTAGACACTAATTTTTGAAGCTTTACCTATTGTTACCTTATATAATATGAATTTTCTCTACTTGTAATAACATTATTCATATCTGTAAAATATAATAATAGAAATAATTTGTGTTATTTTTCTGATATTTCAAAATGAAACTAGAAATAGAACATAATATGATCCTCCTGAATCACAATCTCTGGCACCCAAGTTTTTCAACACATAATACTTTATATGTTAAGTAACACTAAGACAATGTAAAAAGATTTCTGTTACTTTTAAATTATCACACATCACAGTTATATCCAAACAATAAAAAAATAAAAAGTTTAGATTGTTGTATGCACATAGTAAACAGGAACACAACAATTACAAAGCTATTAACATACTTTAATCATAAAGCATTAGAATACCAATTTACTGGCTAGTTTATTTCAGTTGTGAATTTGATGTTGGCTGTAAAAAAAGAAGAAAAATATTATCAAAGTACTTGTGTACATTTTTTGAAATCATTGTACCAGGTGTATACCATAACATAATGCAAATCAAGTGCCATAAATAGAAGAGTATGTGAGTAATCATACCAATTAATAAGAAAATCTACCTTTAAAGAAGCAACTTCAAAATTTGATAGGCTTGAACAGCTGTGACTGAAATGATCTTTGTACATGGTAGAAAACCTTTGTTGTCAAATATGATTTCAATTACAATTCCAGGCCTTGTGAAATTCATTTTATTTGTTTTAGTATTTTGCACAACTTCAACATTTTAAAACAACAAAATAAGCCAACATTACCTTCTTAAGTCCACTAGAGATGAACTGCAACATAGCCATCTAGAAGAAATATTAATAATGAGTTATATAAGGAAAAACAGCTAATATGTAACAAAAAGTAATTGTGAGCTATAACTTGTTAAATTAGAAAAATATATTTGGTCAAGAAGTTCCAATGCATTTGAAAAGGTAGCCAACATTTCACCAAAACACTATGTTTGGACCACTTGCCAACATATTCTCAAAACAATGGCCAATTTCAGAAACTATGCTGAAATTTTATGGGTAATAGAACAACTAAATTGTGTGAGTTACAGTGAGATAATAGCAGATTTTAAAATATCCTAAGTCACTGTTAATTTTGATATATAATTAAAATTCAGTATCTTAGCTAATGTTTAAACAAGATATAAAAAGCAACTTCATAGCATTCAACATCTCTTCCAAACTTTTAAGCATGCCAAATTAAAACAATATAAAATATTAAGCACAATAAGTGTAACTAATTATTTCACAGATCAATTTCATGAGAAGATAACAGATGACTTGCATCAACACTAGTTTTTGAAATGAAAAAAGTGTTAAAGCGTACAGTATCTTACTTGGGCAGTAGCATCTTGCATAGCTACTCTATCAGGTCGTAATCTTAAGTAACTTTCTCCTCTCTTTATATCTTGAATTTCCGGTTGGTCAAGATGAGAATAGAGAACTTTTTCTGATAGAGTCAGTGGTCTTTTAAGCCTAAACAAGCAAAACAGTTAGGATTTTTGCTATCACCAGAATTGAACACAGTTTCTTTTAATTTTTTTACTACTGCAATAGGATATAAACTTGAAAAAACAATAAAATCATTAAGAATATATTAAATATTACAGTTGCATATCAATAAAACTTTTATTCAAATAATTAAACATACACCTTCTATTTTTTTAGTTTAAAACTTCAAATATTTATAACTAAAATGAATTGTGTATCTCAGAATGGCTGGTATGGGTACTAACACTTTCACAAATAAAGCAGAGATCAATGTTTCAACTTTCCTAGATCATATTCAGGTGAAAGTGTTAATACCTATAACAGCTGTTCTGAGATACATTTTTATTTCAAGAGGGTTTCTCATCATCAATTATCTAAAATGAATTTTAAACAATTATTTAATTTATGCTGTCAACAATTACATTCTAAACATTCCTGATACATTGTAGAGCAAGCATCAACCTATGCAAAGTTCTCCACTCTCCAATGTTCTACACGACTTACAGAAAATGCAAATAAGCTATGATTTCTCAACATAATATAGACTTCTTTGTTATAGTTACAATGAAAAATTCACCTATTTCTCATTTGTAGGGAAGTGAGTGTGAATGTATTTCAGAGGAAACTACTTGCTTGAAATAAATTTCAATTCTCAAAAAAAAGGGGAAAATTGAAATTGGATAAATTAAACTCTGAATTATTATAAACCAGAATATCCACACTGAGGTGGAAGAAGAATCTACAAAGTATTGTGAGGAACACTGATTTACTTAAAATTGGGTTCCCAGGCAGGAAGATGTTTAAACAGTCTGAACCACAACAAATGAAAGATGTACAAGTGATTTCCATTTTAATTCAGAGCCAGAGTAAAAGTAGACAGAGTGAATTTATGGGAGATATGAGTGGAGTAGAATAGCCTCACAAGTCTAAAATGACAGACTTGAAGAGTTGCATTGAAATTAATTGGACTGATTAAAGTGAAAGAACTTTAATTTAAAAAAGTTAGAAAATATGAAACTGATAAAAATAAAGATGACCTACAGAGAAAAGCATTCTTCTCAGCACAGTACCCCATCACCCTTAACACCCTTCAAAAAGTGATAACTAAGATGATAACAAAGAAAATCTCACCTGCAAAAATTCCATCAACTTGAAAAATCACAATTGTAGGCAGACAAAATACTGAAGCTGAAGAGACAGCAGTGTGATGTAAAATAAAATTTTAAGAATGTATTTAGTTTTGTCTACATGCTGGCCTGCATAATATCTTCTACAAGATATTGTGTTTGGTTGTTTAGCATTTATTGGCACAAAGCAACTAGGCTATCTGCACCAAACAACCAGTAAAAAGGTAAAAAAGTAAAATCATTAAAATATGTAAAAAGGAGTCATGCTAAAACAAAACACAGTCCAATTTTCAAATTAAAATCTTGGAGCTAAAAAGACCAATGGTCCTTAAAAATTTAAAAACAAAACTGGGGACAGTGTCACATTTGCCAATGACACTGTCCAACATCAGGGTGAACCCATGGTAAAATATGTTTAAAATGGTGCTGTTGCTCTCAATTTGAGCTATTATGACCTGATTGTCACACAGACCACACATTTGTACCAGTTAAAAGAAAGCAATGAGTTAAAAAACTGTGACTAATATGCAGCCTAACCAGAACGACTTCCTCCTTCTGATCCTCATGGAAGCAAGACAGCCAAAGAGCAACAGAAGGTTTAATCTGGAAAAGCTTGTTATCACATTGCTCACTCTAAGTCAACTACCAACTAGCATGGAGTTGAGTTTTGAATACAAGATCATAGTCCATGTATGGGACAGGCACAGCGATGATAGTACCAGAGCAGACAGACTAAACTGCATTGTCAGCGAGCTCATACCTGTGAATACTGACATGGACTGGGCCAGTCGGTTTTGAATATTGATGAGAACAGAGTAAGAATTAACATGAAAAGATTTCAGGACTAACAGAGGACTAAGCAAGTCAGTATAAATAGTACAGTTTGTGTAATGCATAGCTTTTCTGTGATCCAGGGCAAGAGAAATAGCATACAATTCAGCAGTGAACACAGAAACTGTAGTGGGGATTCTGTGTGTCAAAACCAAATCACAACAAACCATGGCAGAGCCTACAGTCACCTGAATTTGAGCCATCCATATAAATGAAAATGGAAATTCAGCAAATAGAAGGAGATACTTCCAATCTCGAGTATCTGCCTTCTTCAAATGACTCAAAGAAAGGTCACATTTAGAGATGGTAATTAGCCATGGTGTGATGTGTTAATCAATGGATACAGCTATGTTATCCAAGGACAGAACAATTCAGCCAACTGTTCCTGGATACAAAGGCCAAAAGGAACAATGGTAGATCATATACTCTGAAAAACCATGGCCCATTGAGGGAAAAAAAACCACAACCATAGGTAGGGTGTTGTGGTAAGGATCAAAGTTTTCAAGCATACAGTAAAGACAGCTGCATACAGTAGAGGTGCAGGAGAAGTTCACAAGACTCAGTGTACAAACTCTGGACTGAAGAAGTATGGAAAGTCCCTGTGTAGAGCCAAAGCCCCAGATGGTGAATAAGGTTCTACATCTTCTAGGCCAATGTTCTGGCAGAGTCATAGACCAGAGACCCATGGTCCAGTTTTGATTGAATGAGGGTCAGATAGATCTTGAGCACAAAACATCAATCTGCTCCCCAAGAGGTGGAAGAGAGGGTACGAAGGATGTTCAGTGAATTGTACACTTGATGTGTAGCTGTGTAATATGTGGAATAAAAGTCAGCTTACAGTCAAAAATAAACCCCAAGAACTTTGTCTAAAGGACCAAGGGAAGCATATCTTCTCAGATATGGAGCTCAGAATTTGGGTGAATACCCCATTGGCAACAGAAGTACATGCAAACAGTTTTGGAGCAAGAAAAGGTAAAACTGTTTGATGTGATCCACTTCAGTAACTGACTGAGGGCAGTCTTTAGCTACTGTTCAATAAATCTCATACTCAATGACTGACATGAAATGTGGAAGTAATCGATACAGAGACCATTTGCAACTGTGAGGGGGAGTTGTCCACTGATGGCATTAATCTTCACAATGAAAAGTGTAACACTCAAGACATAGCTGTAAAGAACTCCAAGCTCCTGTGGGAAAGAAAAGGAAAGTGTCAAACCCACAAAGACTTGGATTTGCCAGTTTATTAAAAATTGTTTAATAAAAATGGGTAAATGGCCACACAACCCATACAAGTGGAGGTCTCACAAGGTGCCATACCTCCACCTTGTATCATAAGCTTTCTCAAGGTAAGAAAAATACAGAAACAAGATGTTATCACTTGAGAAAGGCTTCCTTGATTGACATTTGAAGTTGAATCAGGTGGTCCATGGTAAAAAGATGTTATCAGAAACCTCACTGAATGGGTGAGAGGAGTTTGTTTGATTCAAGAAAACAAATAAGTCAAGAATTAACCATCCTCTCTAAGATTTTAGAGAGACATCTCCTAAAAGCAATTAGACAGCAGTTCAAAGAAATCTTGGGATCCTTCCCAGGCTTAGAAAAAGGGAGGATAATAGTATGGTGCCATGCAACAGGAAAAACATTCTTCTGCCACATCTGGTTAAAAACAACCAAAAGAATAGCAAGTGAGGCAGAAGGGAGATAGTGCAGCATCTGATAATGAATATCCTTGGGTTCAAATGATTTTAGTCATAGAGACGAGCAGTTCAAAAGGAAAGAGGCAATCACTCTGCCCATGTCTTGATGGCTAAGAAGGTGGAGGATAAAACAGAAGTGCTAGATGCATGAGAAAAGCTTTTACCAAGAATACTGGGGATGTTCTGGGCATCAGCAACCTCCTGACCATCAGAAGCAAGACTGAAAGGAGGGCAGAGGTATACCGTCCACTGACCTTTCAAATATTGTCCTATATGAATTTGTAACTGGTGGTAGGAGAGATGTCAGAGGTATATTTATTTCAAGATTCCTTCTGGCTTTGACTTTTGACTTGATGAGCATGTGCATGAACCTACAGAAATGCAATGTGATTTAAAAGTGTGGGATACCTACATAAGGTATCCCAAGCCCATTTTTGAGCTTTCCTTGCCATGTGGCTGGCAAGATTCCATCAAGGGCAAGGATACTGTGAGAAACATATTGAGGTTTTAGGTATACATTGAGCAACTGCTTGGACAATACAGTCAATCACTGCTGCCACGCAGTCGTCTATTGGTGACTTACAGAAGATGGCAGAATCAAGTTCTGAGATAGCAGTGAAAGAGGGCAAGTTGGCTTGGTCCAACTATCATCAAAGCACATGAGTCGGATGGCACAGCCAATCTCTCAAAATGACAGGAAAATGACCCTCCATGGGTTACTGTCAACTCTCCAAAAAGAGTAAGAGAAAAGTGAAGGGGAGCAGATAGAAAGATCAATAGCAGTAAAAGACTGACTAGGTGCATGAAAATAGGTATAAGAACCAGTATTGAAGAGAAATAGGTTGTGGTCCAAGAGCACATGCTCTACAACACAACCTCCCATCAATATCAGCACTGCCCCAGAGGTGATTATGTACATTAAAATTCCCCCAGATTAAGAAGGGAGATGGTAACTGCTCAATGAGGGCATCAAGGTTTGACTGATCATAGGTCTCTTCAGGAGCCAAGTAAAGTGAACAAATAGTGAGGGTACAACCTAAGGAAGCACGGATGGTTACAGCTCTCCAAGAGTGTGACAAGTGGCAAAAACAGGGTGGGCACATGCTGATCAACCAGCAATGCCACTTCACCATGCACTCGTCCATCACACAACCTGTCATTTCTGTACAAAAAAATTGTTGAAAGGTGACTGTATCTGTAGGTTTCAGAAATGTTTCCTGTAAAAAGACATGCATACAGGATGGTAAGAATCAATCAAATCATTAATGTCATCTATATTTGAACAAAAACACTGACAGGTCCACTGGATCAGAGTGGCCATTTTATCCACATGTAAAAAAAATATGGTGGGGATCCCTTCTGTTTTCAACA